>NC_053156.1:287800635-287822043 GCF_016835505.1 Polypterus senegalus
GGTGAAGCTTACTTGTCCTTGGAAGTGAGCGGCATGACACGGGGTTGATGTTACGTCGACTTCAGATGTCGAGGATGGTTTATCTAGCAAATCCCTAAGGTACCTTCATCTGGACAGGAGTTTCTGAATCTGTTTGTCAAGTGCCTGGAATTCTTCTACGACAACGGCAGCACAATTCATCTCACTGTCGGCCATTGTCTGCTTCCGCTTCGTGTCCTAGGAAAGAATGAGAGAGAGACTGGTTAGTGATGAGGGTTGCAGCTATAATAGCTAATGCCTTTTCTCGCCAGAGATTCTTGTAACTTGAATAGGTCATTTAGACTCCATGTTTCTGATTTTTCCCAAGATGCAAGAGAAGGCCAACCTGAATTTGTCCCTCACAAATGCTTCTTTTATTTGTTGTGGTACAACCTTACTACCTGTGCCACTCTTCCATGTCTGGCCAGCAGAAGACTATGCCAGTATTAGATAAGCACATCGTGACCGGTAGAGGACGTCACTGAGCCTCAAGTCCTCAAACACAACAGCACCAACACAAGTCCCAAGTTCAATAAAAAGGCTGATTTTAAGAGAATACCACCAAAGGTTATCCACAAGCACAAATTTAAGCATAATTTGCTCTTCTCCCTCTCCTTCTTCCTCTCCTTCCACTCCTTCTTCTTCCACTGCCTCTCAACTCTGGCTCCCTGTAGTGATGTAGAGTTACTCTTTTCATCTATGACCCAGGAGAACTTCCAGTGCTCAGACACGATCCATTGGAAGTATTTCCAAGTCACATGGAAGTTCCACTACATAGGAATGAAAAATCCACACAGCACCCCCTGGTAGCACCTAGAGGGAAATAAAAGGGGCTGTCCCACAGGACTACGAATCCCAGCATGCCCCATAGTTGTCCAAATGTATACCGAAGCCCAGGGATGCTGCCAACTATCGTGACAGGTGAGCAAAGAATCCAGTCAAGTCATCTCTTCTTGTCACATGTCTTATTTTTGATAATTCTACCATTAAGGCAAGCTATTTTTATGTGTTACTCATTGTACTTTTGCATTTAAACTTTGGGTTATAATTTACATTACTATACATTTTTATTTTTACATTATTCTTTGGTCCACGTGTACATTTCTAAACCTAGCCTGTCCTGAATTCCCTGTCCCCCATTCCCAAGTTTAAACAATCCTCGACTAACCTACTCACCACGAAAACATTGATACCCCTCTGCTTCAGATGGAACCCATTGTGGTGGAACAGGTCCCATCTGTTCCAAAAGGAGTCCCAATGCTCTATAAACCTATACCCTTCTATCCTACACCAAAATGTGAGCCACACGTTTAGCCTTCTAATCTCTTCAGTCTTACCTGGATTGGCATGTGGCACAGGCAGAACTTCGGAGAAGACTACCTTGTCAGTTCTGCTCCTCAGCCTGGTACCTACCACTTATGTATACAAGTACGATTTTATTCAAGGGGTTTGTAAGAAATAAATAAAACATAAAAAAAATACTCAGGCATTAAACCATCAGTGTCCCTTTATGCCTTAACCCTTTAAAGTCGGCCCCATTAATTTTAGGCTGCTGTTCTGATTTAAATTACTATAACTTAATCATCCTTCACTGAATATTCATGCTCTACTCCTTAAAATAAAGGTCATACAATTCTATTTTAGAATGTTTACATCAGGATAATTAGCCATGTTGGAGTCATATGTTACACCAGAATAGGTTGCAAAATTCAGTAATATGTTTATCAAAAAAATGTACTTTGAATGTTTATATTTTCAAGTCTTTTGAAATAAGCATCCTAACACTATAAAGGAATCAGTGAATCTGTCAGTACATACCCAGAAAAAATGAATATGTACAGTTAGTATGTCTTGTTTTACTGTTTTGAAGGAGTACAAAAACAGGATTCTTTTCCGCCTCTTTGTCTGCTTTCTAATATGTATCCATAGCGTAAATATCCATTACTGAAGGACCCTGGCCTGTGTATCGTGTTGAAGGAAACATCTTGCTCTGTCAGAACATATAGAGTTGGTAAAGAAATTATACAGTATCTCCTAATTACGAAACCAGTAGTTGCAAGAGTTAAAAAAAAGAAAATGTTTTGAAAATTAGAAAGTAGAAAACATAGAGGGTGGTATGTGGTGTCATTTAAAATTTGAAACTCCACTCACACACATTTAGTAGATAATAGCCTGTCTGTGAAATTGTAAGCAATTGAATCAGGATTGTCAAGAAGTCCAGGGGGCTCATGTATAAACAGTGTGTACACATAGAAATGTTGCGTAAGAACGTTTCCACGTTCAAATCGCAATGTATAAAACCTAAACTTGGCGTAAAGCCACGCACTCATTTCAACAGTAACTCATACCCAGTCGTACGCAGGTTCTCCGCTCGGTTTTGCAGACTGGCGGCACCCAGCATCAAAGCAGTGTTACTGTTCCTGTGTGGTTACCCTTTCATTTCCTGACACGGATTTATAAATACACTGAAATTAACAGCATATCGTTTATTAGTTTAATGCATATGATTGTAATTAACCTGTAATAATATAATGGTCCACAGAATGGTCAAACTATTCTAAATACCATAGCTGCTTTAGCGTTGTTACTCTCACTGCACCTTATTTTACTTCTTTCAGATGTTCCTGTTAGGGATTGCCACAGCAGATCATCTTTTTCCATATTACTCTCACTGCACCACTTGGAGCAGCTGATCGGAAAGAGAATTACCGGTATACAGCATCAAGCACACACTGCCTCAGCCATGCTTCCTATTTGAACTGCTGCTCACACGGCAAACGCTTTAAACTTTTCTTATACGGACCTCGCAGTTCATAAAGAGTTTCATCCCAAGAGCTCTAAACACACTCAATCAAATACTCCTTGTAGAACTATCTGTACTTATAAGTAGAATTTCCTCAGTGTAAACTTGCACTACAGTTATAATATTGCACAACCTGAGCCACTTTATAAAGCGTGTATTTACATATGACGATGATATCATTTTTAAGATGAAATGCAGCAAAATATGTTTATTATATTATACAGATAAAACTTTAACTTCATTTAAATAATCTATATTGTTAATAATTAAAGGTTGTTCCTGCCTCGCACTGCATGCGTCACTGGGACTGGCATGAAGGATAGAATAATTAAACTATGTACTATGAAGATATTTCAATGTTCCTTAAACGTTCTGAAGAATCGGCGCTCTAAGCTTACAGATGGCTTAACGTCTATTACTGAGCTGATTGTGTGGCGATCGGTTACTTAGAGAAAGAAAAGCAAGGACAGGAATTGGAGGTTAGTACGTTTGAAAGAGAAGGTACTGCAGGGGCCACCACACCAATATATATTGAATATAAAACAGAAAGAGAAAATAACGACACTACTAAAAAAAAAAGCGGCAAATTTCTACAAAAGTTCTACAAAAGTCATGCTTGTGTCATGAGCACGAGGTGGCTATGCAGTGTCCGCAACAGACGTGGCCATCCACCGTGCATAAGATACCATATTGACATTGGCGGGCGAAGGGAACACCAATTCTTTCTCTGCCCAGGACCGCCACGAGCCTAGAGCTGCCCATGAGTACTGCTGCAATAAATTATTTCATCGAAGGTCGTGCACAATCACTGTGCCTTGAAACCAATGTTTAATAACGTGCTTTAACTCCTATCATCGTGAAAATGATATCACGTATACATCTCAGTATTTTAGTTATTCAGAGAGCTGTAATATCACGAATGTAATGGATTCTGTGTCCTGTCGGAGGAAGAGAGATGGTTTAAGAAGTACATAGTGATTCACACACATAGAGCACATAGAAGATCACATACAAAACAAAGCATTTGACGTGCTACTTTAATTATGATGTGATTTGAGAAACTGCTTAATTAAATGATTTTAAGATGAAGTTTATGATGTTCTACTTGAATTACAAAATAAACTGCTTGATTAAAGTGGAAATTGCGAGATTGAAGTTGACATTTTGTGCTTTTTCCCCACTATGCCACTATATAAAACCAGGAAGACCTCCAAAAAGCGCTTAAGAAAACATGCATTATATAATTGAGAAGGCAGCGAAACAATAAGAAGCGAGCGAGTGACATATACTACCATATTTATGAGTGCTGCTACCTCGGAAAGAAAGCAAGGTGTAAACCTAAACTTTAAATTAAGTTCATAGACAGGCTACCGCTGGCGTTTCACATGCCCACAGGTAATGCGGGATACAAGTTTAATGAGAGGACGCAGGACATAAACGAGAGTTTTGATCACTTTGTAACTAAGTTAAAATTGTAGGTGAAGGGGTGTGCTTATGCAAATTCCGAGAGACTGTGTTTGTGGGGGATTGACAGTTAAGGCGGGTGGGGGAGTCACGTCATCATCTCCCCTCCCATTCATCTTATTTCGCTCTGAGCTGAGCTCCGCGGTAACGCCATCTTCCGAAGCAACTTCGTCAGACTGCCACCAAATACTCACAGAAAAATCCACAAGTTAATACACACGCTCTCTCTAGAGTTTCTCCACACTGAATCCTCCAGGCACTACTTACAAAAGGTCACATTGACAATCGTGTTACGTTATTTTTAAAATCTTTCCTTTTCTTAGCACAAGCACAGCTGAGAAGCTTCGATGCATGTGCTCCATAACGCGTTAAAAAATAATGCATTTAATCACACTTTGCATTACAATGCATGATTTCCTGGTACACCGATTACATTGATCAGCGCATCCCGATACATTTTACCCTCGCACCACCTTAGTTTGAGAAGAAGTATGAAAAAATATGAGGTTAACACAGAAAAACAGATCACCAATTCAAGCTTTATAAATATTAATCGATTCGCCATCAATAATTGTTTTGGTAAAGCCATCCTCCTTCCATTTTATAATTTTTCCGCCACTAGCCATGATTAAATGAACGGTAAAAAGTAAGAGCAAAGCGAGGGTGACTTATTTAGGCAGGCATATATATGACAGCAACACTCATGACAATGTCAATCATGTTACGTTATTATTAAAATGTTTCCTTTTCTTTTTCATTACTTCTTTAACACACTACTTCTCCACTGCGAGGCGCGGGTATTTTGCTATATACTGTATATAATATATGAATTACCTCCAAAGAGCGCTGAGACTTTTGATATCATGAACGTGTGTACAAAAGGGGTCTCCTGCCCAGCAAAAGTCGAGCAGCCAGCGTGGGTGCATAGCTGTGCCGGCCATTGAGATGCTGACTGCGCTTCTGCCTTAAGTCAAAGTGAACACTTTTAATTTTTTTCATCCTCCCCCTGCGCTATAGCCCAGACAAGTGCAAACACGGGACCCCTTTTCTACACCACGGCAAAATAATATTAAGGCGATTCACATTTTCTTTTGCACGTATACGATTATGAGGTCCTCAGCTCGGATTATGAAGACACGCACAGGAGTGGAGGACTGACAGTGCCATCACAGCCGATTAATGGCGGGGACGTCTCACCAGTCTACACAAGACCCCCCGCGACTGTCCCCAAAATGCGATCATAACGTCAGCAAACACATCTCTCTATACTATATAAAAGAAAAAGGCAACTTTCCTTTCTTTACACCTTTTTTCCTTTTATCCCAAACCAAAGCCTTTCTCTCTTAACACTGCAGAGGACACAAAACTAATTTTCTTTAAATGCCGGTAAGGCACATTACCAGAGGCACAAATTGGAACGTTCACATAGAAAATGTAATTTCAATGTACCTGTACTTCTTAAAACGTTAATGTTTTACTGTTTAATAACTTATAGACTATAATTTATTATTTTTCCCTTGCACTCAGTGACCAAACCTATACACACACATATAGACACATACAAACATACACACAAGTATATGTATGTGTATATATATACACACACACACATATATACATACACACATATATATAATTTGTGTGTGTGTATGTATGTATGTGTGTGTATATATGATGTAGATAGGTATGTATGTATGTATATATATATATGTATATGTAGATATGTATATAGATATGTAGATATGAAGATATGTATGTGTATATATGTATATATATATATGTATGTATGTATGTATGTATGTTTGTGTGTGTGTGTGTGTGTATATATATGACAGCAGCAATCCAAGCTGTGAGAAAACAGTAAAAAGGAGGCGTGTCAGACGTCGTGGTACATTTTCTGATGCAGCTAGACGAAAATAACTTTGTGACGCTGCCACCAAATACACAAAACAATTACTTTGACAATCATGTTACATTATTTTTAAAATGTTTCCTTTTCTTTTCATAACTTCTTTAACACATGACATCGCTGAAGCTGGTATTTTGCTATATATATATATATATATATATATATATATCACAGCGACACTCATAACAGTGACAAAACAATTACATTGACAATCATGTTACGTTATTTTGAAAATGTTTCCTTTTCTTTCTCTTTCCTTCTTTAACACACTACTTCTCGCTGCCAAGCTGGTATATATATATATATATATATATATATAGATAGATAGAGATATATATATATAGATAGATATGAGAACAACATATATATATATATATATATATATATATATATATATATAGATAGATAGATATATAGATAGATAGATAGATAGATAGATAGATAGTTATGAGAACAACACTCATATGAATGACAAAACAATTACATTAACAACCATGTTACGTTATTTTTAAAATTTTTCCTTTTCTTTTTCGTACCTTCTTTAACACACTACTTCTCCGCTGCGAAGAGCGGGTATTCTGCTTCTAAATTAATAAAAGGCAAAGCCCTCACTGACTGACTGACTGACTGACTCGCTCACTCACTCACTCACTCACTCACTGACTCATCACTAATTCTCCAACTTTCCATGTTGGTAGAAAGCTGAAATTTGGCAGGCTAATTCCGTACAGCTTACTTACAAGAGTTAAGCAGGTTTCATTTCGAAATTCTACGCATAACGGTCAACAACGTCCGCCATGTTGAACTTTCTTATTTATGGCCCCATCTTCACGAAATTTGGTAGGCGGCTTCTCTGCGCAAACTGAAACCAATGTACGTACTTATTTCGGTGGTATGAAGCCACAGTCAGCCGCCATATTGAACTTTCCAACGTCACTAATTCTCCAAATTCCTGTGTAGGTAGAAAGCTGAAATTTGGCAGGCTCATTCCTTACAGCTTACTTACAAGAGTTAAGCAGGTTTCATTTCGAAATTCTACAAGTAACGGTCATAACGGTCGATAACGGTCGACAACATCCGCCATGTTGAACTTTATTTATGGCCCCATCTTCACGAAATTTGGTAGGCGGCTTCCCTGCGCTAACCAAACCGATGTACATACTTATTTCGACGGTATGACGCCACTGTCGGCCAACATATTGAACTTTCCAACGTCACTAATTCTCCAACTTCCCGTGTAGGTAGAAGGCTGAAATTTGGCAGGCTCATTCCTTACAGCTTACTTACAAAAGTTAAGCAGGTTTCATGTAGAAATTCTACGCATAACGGTCATAACGGTCAACAACGTCCGCCATGTTGAACTTTCTTATTTATGGCCCCATCTTCACGAAATTTGGTAGGCGGCTTCTCTGCGCAAACTGAAACCAATGTACGTACTTATTTCGGTGGTATGACGCCACAGTCAGCCGCCATATTGAACTTTCCAACGTCACTAATTCTCCAAATTCCCGTGTAGGTAGAAGGCTGAAATTTGGTACTTATTTCGGTGGTATGATGCCACTGTCAGCCGCCATATTGAACTTTTCAACGGTATTTGTTACTTATGGGCCCATCTTCAAGAAATTTGGTATGCGGTTTCCCAACACTAACTGAATCCTACTTACGTACATATATACGTCCATAGCCTGCAGCTCAGTCACCGTGTGAGGCAGCATTGGGTCCTCCATTCCAGCGTCTCCCACGTTGTTGGCTACCTGCCTATATAAGGCCGTCCGTCGCTCCAGTCTCCACATTCCCTTCCTTGCTTCGCCACAGGATTCACGTCTCCCTGCTGATAACTACAGCCTTTTTATTTAATCCACAGCTTCTCCGCTGTTTTATCATTTATTACGATTATAGTTATTGTGTAGGTATTTTAGAATTACTTTACATTGTTCAGGTACCCATTTCCTTTATCATTCCAACCCCCATTACCATGTCTATCGAGGTGATCACCATTGATCAAAGAACTGTCACTTACCGAGTGGTTTCCATGCCCGGAGATGGCACCTACCTTTTCCATTCTCTTTGTTACATATTGCACGACCATATCAGAGTCACTCTTGATATCTGGATTAACATTGTGTCTTATGTATTGAATGACTGGGACAGGTTCAAGGTGTGGTCTGATGACGGTACAGGAGATAATTATACTACACAGGAGCACTAGAAGAGTGAAATGCTTAAGCCCTTCACCTATGCATCTACATGTGAGTTGATGGCTGCCGCTGAATTGTTCGGTTGTCGCTTTCAAGTGTTCTTAAATGGCCAAATATTTTAAGAGCACCTTTACTCCATGGACAACTGCCAGTGCCTCTTAAACATCTTAGACTGAGCACAGGTGACGATGACGATATCAGTAGTGGACATTATATTTATACAGATTAAACTTTAACTTCATTTAAATAATCTATGTTGTTAATAATTATTGTTCATAAGCTGGGACTGGCATGAAGGATAGAATAATTAAACATGTACTATGAAGATATTTCAATGTTCCTTAAACGCTTTTGAAGAATGGCTCTAAGCTTACAGATGGCTTAACGCCTATTACTGAGCTGATTGTGTCTCAAAAGCTGGATGTGAAGTTATCATGAAACTGGTGGTATAGTGTCCGCAACAGCGTGGCCACACCGTGCATGCCAAGATACTCTTGAACGGGCTTAAGGGAACACAAATTCTGTCTCTGCCCAGGGAAACGAGCCTAGAGCTGCATGAAACTGTGCAATAAATTATTTCAGCAGGTCGTCACAATCACTGTGATTTGAAACAATGTTTAATAACTGTTCATCATGGAAAACATGTATACATCTCAGTATTTTAGCTATTCAAGAGCTGTAATATCACGAATGTAATGGATTCTGTGTCCTGTCGGAGGAAGAGAGCCAGTTTAAGAAGTACATAGTGATTCACACACATAGAGCACATAGAAGATCACATACAAAACAAAGCATTTGACGTGCTACTTTGATTATGATGTGATTTGAGAAACTGGTTAATTAAATGATTTTAATATGAAATTTATGATGTTCTAATTGAATGACAAAATAAACTGCTTGATTAAAGTGGAACTTTCGAGATTGAAGTTGACATTTTGTGCTTTTTCCCCACTGTGTGCCTTTTTTTTTCTCTGTACCCTAATAAGCTTTTATATGACACTCAGATGGTGGGCTACGACTCGCTTTTCATGGCGACTTTGATATGTGACAACTTATTTTTTATTTCCGGCACTGTGTGACTTTGTGAACTTGAGCTTTCAAGTTTCTCCAACACGCTATGTCACTCGATCAACTCCTTCTGTTGATTATACTACTGTTTAATCCAACAAATACTAGGTTTTTATTTGCTTCCACTTGGTATTTGCTGAAATTCTTCTATTTTCCCCCCGTGCTTTTCCCGTTGTCTTTTCACAGAAGGCTGAGCTTAAGGGCTATTTATATTGATTTGCATATTCAAAGAGGTGTAATTCTGGGAGGAGTTGAGGCGGGCAGCAGGCGCGTGCACGAGTGTTACTTTTCACGCTGACCAGGATTTATGTAGCGGAAGAACGGGGAAGTTGCGAACACACAGATTCCTGCATCTGGATTTTTCTGTGCATAAGCACATTTCTGCTTTTGTGCTTACATCATGTTACAGTGCGAATTCTACGCACGGCGTTATGCATGAGGCCCCTGGTGATGGTGATGTTGATGTGATGAAGCAATTTGAACATCTTTAAAGGAAGAAAAAAACTTTGCAGAAACTAATGAATTTATGCTGTTTTTTAAAAAAACAAAACAATTTGCATTATTGTTTAGTCCTGCTAGTGGGTCCAAAACAATGAGGCTGAGTTTAAAGGGTTAAAGTAAGGCAATATTAGCAAAACTAATAAAGAAAATGGAGTGGTTCATTAATAAGCACCCTGGGTCCTCCCTGCGTGGAGTTTTCAAAGCATTTTGTGTCATGAGTTAGAAATAAAAATTTTAAGGCTATACTTTAATTTCAAAAGATTATTTTGCTAGTATACTATACATAGTAAGTGGAAGACATTTAAATAGTTTCACAGAGTCTAGTCAAAGACAACAGGAGGGTCGCGCTTTAATATGATCTGAGAAAGCTAAACCGGTTTGATTGTTTGTTTGTGTTATATCCAATAAATTTCAGACATGCATAAGATTAGTAAATATCTTCTAAAGCCATGTGGCAGGCAAAACACAACAAAGTAAAAGCTTTGGGCCAAAAAGGAGTGTTGACCAATCAGAAAAGAGCAAATAAATAGATAAAAAGAGCAAAGTCTTAACCTGAGTGGGAGAAGCATCCTGGCTGAGCTGGAGGTTAGAAGCAGCAGACAGACTGAGTCTCATTGAGAAGCTGAAAAAAAACAAGTTTACAAGTTTAACCTGTGTGTATTTCTGGGTAAGATTTATTTATTTCTTATATAAGCTTGGAGCTAAGCTGTGCCTCTATGACTAGATAGATAGATAGATAGATAGATAGATAGATAGATAGATAGATAGATAGATAGATAGATAGATAGATAGATAGTGGGACATAGACTCCATGGGAAGGATAGGAGAGGTCCTTTACAATACTTTGAGGTCTGCAGAAGCAATGCTGGATAATGTTGTCTTTAATGGAGTGCAGCAATGTCCCAATGATATTGATATCTCCACATCATCCAACCTCTTCTCTCTCTCGTTCTCTTCATTCATCAGCCTCTCAAAGTACTCTTTCTATTTGCTCAACACACTCTCCTCGCTTGTGAGTATGTTTCCATCTTTATCCTTTATCACCATAACCTGCTGCACATCTTTCCCAGCTCGGTCCCTCTGTCTAGCCAATCGGTACATTGGAAATAAAATTTCAGAAGATGAATGGGCATAGACACAAAGAACAGAGAAACTTCAAACATGCAGTATGCAGGCTGAGCATTAAAAGCAGGCCTCTGTAGTGCCAACACTCCATCATCTTACCACCTGATACAGTATATTTAATTGATCTTTTTTTTTGTGTTATTCTCTTTCAGGTAACTGACTACTGTTCAATAGCTGCAATAATGGTGAGTGACTTAAACATATCTAATGCTGAAACGGCTACCTGTGTTAGGGCATCGCAGTACACGTTTAGACTGAAGCATTGATTTTTATACTACTGCATTGTATGTAATGTTTCAATTTTGCTCTCAGTTTGTATTTTGAATATTTTTATTTTTCATTTAACTGTTGTAAGCGAAGAGAAACGACACAGAAAAAGGTTTGGGGTTCTGGTTTTCTCTCAAACAATAAAATTAATGTAAACCTGTTCTGCCGTCAGCCTGGCATCGTCTTGATTTACTTCCATATTTATGTGAGAACTCCTCCTAAGAAGTTACTACTATCATACAAGCAAACAGAAAACGTATCCTTAGCTCAAGAAACACAATACCAGGGATATGAATTAAATTATTATTTTCCAATCCCTTTTACATTGTAAACATGGAAACTATGTTTATAAAAATATCAAAATATTTGCCACTTCAAAGTGGACATATTCGGTAGGCTTTTATTTCCGGTGGTGCTCCATGCCCCATTGCCTTCATTATAAAACACAAGTGTGAGTAAGACATTTTTTTTAATTTAGAATCAGAATCACATTTATTTTCATACATATACAAGGAATTTTACAGAAAATGTTTAACTTTAGATCACAATGTTATAAAGCAAATGCTTATATACTGTGAATAAGGCGCTATATAGGTTCCCGACCCTGGCACAGATTCACACTGAGGCACGTGTACAAATAACAAAACTTTTATTTTTCTTCACCTGTGGGGCACGTCTTCCCTATGAACCCCACAGGCAATACACAGTCCCAAAGCACCTCAATACCCACACAGCAATCCTTCCACTGGTACCACCACTCCTCTCAGGCAACCTCGTCCTCTTCCTCCCGATTCTGGCCATCAAGCGGTGGTTTCTGGCTCCCTTTTATCAGGCACCTGGAAGTGCTCCATGGTGGTTGATTGCTGGCCTCCAACTGCCCTTCCAGGTGCGGTGAAGCCAGTGCCCAAAAGGGGCCAGTTGCTCCTGGTGCAGCACCCCCTGGCAGAGCCTGAGGAACCCCACAGAGCTGCACAGAACTCCAATCCCCATAAAGCCCTGGGGGAGTCCGAGGCACCGCTGCAACCCAGGGTTGCTGCCACCTAGCGTCCAGAGGGAGATACTGGGCTTCCCATCTTTGTCTCCCTGGCAGATGTGGTGAAGGGGCGTCCTGGCCAGGCATGGGCCCTGGCCATCTGTCACAATACCATGGTTGTCAAGAAATATCAACTTGAATAATGCCAAAATTATTCTTTAACTGCTAAATAAGGGATTATCTGTGGTGGGCTGGCACCCTGCCCAGGGTTTGTTTCCTGCCTTGCGCCCTGTGTTGGCTGGGTTTGGCTCCAGCAGACCCCCGTGACGCTGTAGTTAGGATATAGCAGGTTGGATAATGGATGGTTAAGGGATTAAACTGTATAACAAAGACTGTATAATAAAGTTGTGTGGTGGGATTTTTCAGCTCTCAGTATATCACAAAAACTGACAACATCCTGTTTCATATTTTTTTGTCAGTATTTTCAAAAATGTTTTTATTATATGCTCCTATAAATTTTATATCATTAAATTCATTATAATCATTAAATATTTGTATTTTCTGTTGTCAAAAATATAAATGTTACTTTTAATAATATGAACACAGTAACTAGTACATGTTACAATTAATATATGTATTGCTTTTTTCTTCCATTTGCAGCCCATAGTAAGTTCACTTGGCCCGCTGGACATGTACATCGATAAGGAGGAGGGAGTTGCTCTGAAGGCTGATAATGGAAACTTCTTGAGTTGCATAGGAACTAATGAATCGATGTACCTTGAAGCTGCAAAAGCAAACAAAGACCAGTGGTGCAAATTTCGAGTCACAAAATCCCCAGATGGGAAAGTCCTTCTACAGGACAAGAGGGGAAAATATCTGAGTAGATACGATGAGGGTGGCATTCAGTACATTAGACCAGTGAAGTCTTCCCCAGATGATTGCTGTAAATTTAGTGTCTTTACTGACAACAATATGATCCTCCTCAAGGCTGACAATACATTGTATGTGAGTAGAATACAGAGACAGAGACAGAATATCGAGGCAGCAAAAGAAGGGCCAGATGAGTGTTGTAAATATGCTGTAAGCATTGGTGATGTTGTCGAACCATCTTTCACAATCGTCAGTATTGAACTCAAAGATTTTAACCCAGACCAAATCAAATCACCTACTGCTGTAACAGAACAAACCTACACTAACAATACCAGCATTAATCAAAGCCACACTTTCAAACTGTCTTGGACTGACAAAACCAGTGAAACGACCACCTGGAACCATGCTTGGGGTTTCAGTTCTTCATTGTCTTTTGATATACTAATTGCAAAGTGTAGTGCTACAGTTTCTTACAATGGATCATATCAGAAATCGTCTACTTTGGAGAAGACAGTCACAGTGGCTGATGAGACCACAATCACTGTTCCTCCAAAGAAAAGGGTTGTGGCTAAATTAATTATTAACAAAAATGATAATGCTGTTGTTCCATTTAGAGCTAAAATTAAGAAAATCGATTGCAATGGTGCTGAAACAATCTTAACTGAAGAGGGAACTTGGAAAGGAATTTTATACACTAATGTGACTATTGATGCATCAGAACAGCCAGCATAGAAGGAGGTTTAGGGACAGGCTTACTTTCATATGTTTGATAAATCATTTTATTTGAATTGCAACATCAGCTTTTTAGAATCACAAACAGATGCTGAAGATACGTGAACACAAGTATAATTGTTACTATTTTAACCTGTCATATGCTTTCATTGCTTGATCTTCTTATTCTTACATCTGAACAATTTCCTCACGCAAGCTCTTGTATCCCTCAGACTAAATCTTAAACTTAAAAAATTACATTGTTGATTTCAAAAAAGCTAACAACCACTTTATTTGATTTGATTTAAGTTTCCATCCATTTTCTGAATCTTCTACATCCAGTATATATGGTCACAGGGTGTCGGATCACATGACAGATGCATTGGGCAGCCAAGCCACAATGACATACACATTGGGGGACCAACACAAAAACTACACATCATTCAAAAACAGCTTTGTCTACTTCCATGAAATTTTCATGCAGTTTAAAATGTAGGCTTTATGAAGTTTCAAGAATTGCATTGAGGAGTCGTATTCGGAGAACCAACACCACAAAAACCAGTCATGACTCCAGAACAGCTGAGTGGATGTTCATGTGTGTATACTACAATTAACTCAACTTAACTTACAGAGTTTGTTTAGTTTCAAACATTTCATCATTAATAGGTGTTAGGGGATATGATTTTAATATGTAGTAGAAGTAATCAAGATTGTTATTTAGGATGTTTTAGCTATCTTTCTTTCCTTTTAAGTTTCTCTGTTAAAATCATTTTCTGAATAATGGATGCAGCATAGAATTGTGACTTTGCAGCATAGAATTGTGACTTTTACAATTTTTATTTTGATTTACTTGAACTTCTGATCCTGATAAAACTTGTAGTTAACCACAAAGAACTGGACATGTCTAGCAGACAGAGGACATTAGAAAGGAAAACCGCAAAAGGGCAATCGGTCAACATTTAAATAGTAAACTGGTCCTTTTCCTGGACTTTCTTTCATCTTAAAAGTGAAGTCCTTGAATTGTTGACTACCTTTGAGTGTGTACTAATATAATCTGTCAAAATGACATAGGGCTACTCACCTTGGTCCTAACACCCTTTAAAATGTCAACAACTACAAGTGCAACCACGAAGAGGAAAAAAACACAAAGATCAGAAGATTCATACTGTGCAGAAACGCAAGAGAAGAGCCTCACCGAACGCTGTCACACCTCAGCCATCTGTGACAATTCCTAGAAATCACGGTGTGATTTTTACCAGAATTATTTGCCTTTTTATTTGCTTCTGATTATGGCATATTAAGCCTGTTAAATCTATATTGAGTGAATAAACATTTCTTATCTTCTCCGCATGCTGTGTATTTAATATTTGCTTTATTTTACCGCCTGGGTTGTAAATGAATAAAGAGGAGATGTCCTCTAAAAGGGACAGAAGTATCCGGCTGCAGCAAGGACAGCTTTTAGCCTCTGACAAATCTTCGTACCTCAGACATTGTGAAACCTGGAAAGAGAAGCTTATTACAGAAACACAAGCATTCATTCTGGAAGAATGGAAAACTTTTGCCTGTCTGTATTAAAGTTGCCTTTGCTTAAACGCTCAGTCACCATTACTAACAAAAACAACAACAACAGTTATTTATATAGTACATTTTCATACAAACAGTAGCTCAAAGTGCTTTACATAATAAAGAATAGAAGAATAAAAGACACAATAAGAAAACAAAATAAATCAACATTAATTAACATCGAATAAGAGTAAGGTTCAATGGCCGGGGGGACAGAAAAGACAAAAAAACTCCAGATGGCTGGAGAAAAAATTAAAAAATAAAATCTGTACTATACTATTCTAAATACACAAATCTACCATTATCTATTTTTTTACCTTTTTTATTTTTGAATTTCATTTTGTCTAATCTAATCTAATAAAATTAGACAGTTCCTTATTGCAGGTAATAAAACAAGCAATAAAACAAGCAATATCTTAATTTACCTTTAAAGTAGGCATTGTAAGTCTTAAGCGTTACTTTTAAAACACAAAGTTTGTAGCTTTTGAATTGTATGACTGTGGTGTTATGGGTCCACAGCTCTCTCAGCAAAGGCCAGGTTTTTTAAATAAGTAATCACCGCGCTCACGGCTTAGCGAGGGGGCGTGGAGGCTGTAGCGGATCTCAGAGCGATCTGCAGTATGGACGTTTCTCACCTAGTGCACAGGTGAGGGACTGCCTACATCGGTGATTGTTCCTGGGGTTGCTTATGTGCTGCAGCTGCCATAGCCCCTCTTAATATATAAAAGTGCGAGTTGGTTAGGAGGGAGAACAAAAAAATAGATAGAAGGACGGAGATTGCTGGAGAAGAGAAGAGAAGAGAAGAGAAGAGAACCGGGGTGAGTGAGCGCTCACAGACAGCTGTGTGGAAGCCTGGGTGTTAGGCCGACACCTGGGTGTGGTAGTAGTGGCTGCTCCCACTGAGTGAGCATGTAGCGGAAGTGACTAATAAACAAGAAGAAGTCCAGGACGGCAGCGGAAGTCGGGAGGCTTGGTGGAGATGTCCCTGGTGTGAGCGTCCTGGTTACCAAGGATTCCAAGTCTCAGGCCTGGGATGAGTGCCAGACCGAAGCCAGGATCGGAAGGACACCAGACCTGTGTGAGATGTGAGAAAGGACAGCTGCTGAGAGAGCGTCTCACCTGCTGTAAATCCCAACCAGGAGAAGCAGGTGAGACGCTAGTTTAAAAGAGGCATCGGGCTTGTAGTTGGTTTTTAGAAGACTGCTTCCAGCAGCGGTTTAACCTCGGCTTTTAAAGGATTGTGTTTTTGTAATTATTTTTAAACCTCCACATTTCTTTTATGGATTATTTATTTAATGAAGACTTTATGAGCCACTGCACTATTTTGAACACTTTGTTTTGATGATTGTTTTGAAAAAAAGCACTTTGCACTTTGTACATCATCCCCTCACTGCTTAGCTCATCTCGGTTATAACTATCGACGGTGTTTGGTTCAAGGGCTCCCTAACAGCGAGGGAGCATGGATCAGAACCCACATTGTCACAATGACCTGTATAACGCCACATCATTATGTTAAAGTAAATGTTTAGTTCTGATAATGTCTGAGACTGCAGGGTCTAAAGAGAACGTTAACAACAGGGGCATCATCTTACGGTCCTCAGAGTGTCTCAGATCACTGAATGAGCCCGAGGCCTCAGAGTGTTTCGTCTGCAGCTGGAGTCTATTGAAAATGGGAAGTGAAGCACAGCAGCAGCAAGTTCTGGGTTCAGAACAGATCCACAGTGCTAGATGTTTAGAAGTTTATTGAGACTGTGGGGCTGTGTCTCCCTGAAGCCAAGATGAGTGCCGGGATAAGAGAATAAGAGTACTAGTACATGTATGTCAACAATAAACCTGAGTGGGAGAATAAAAGCATATTTGTTATAGGATGGGTTCACCTGTAAACCTTTTTGTGATTAACAATAGAGGTTCAACAGAGGACACAATATAAAAAGCTGGTCATTTTGGCTGTGTTTCATGTGCGATCAAGGATTCAGTTATTAAACAAGCCATCCATTATAACTTCTACCCAAAACTTAAACCTAATCCACAGCCTATCAAAGAATTCAAAAGATGTTTCTTCAATTAAGGAGCTGTTTTTGTTAAGCTCTTGTGTACAATGACTGGCACCTGGGAACAAACACAAAAATAATGGAATTAACAAACCACAGGAACAGAAGTCTAAATCACAATGTCACAGTAAACCGGAAAACACTTGTAACATGCCTCAAGTTTTTCATTCCATAACTGTGGAAGTCTTGACTGTCTACTTTGTGATTTTAGCTTATTTAGAAGATTAGAACCATCTAAACGAAAACAGGCCATTCAGACCAACAAAGCTTGCCAGTCCTATCCACTTAATTATTCCAAAATAAATGAGTTTTGAAGGTCATTAAAGTCCCATTGGCTACCACACAACTTGGTCACTTATTCTATGTGTCTGTAGTTGTCTGAGTGAAGAAAAGATCACAGTCTGAGTAAAATTTATCATAAATAAGTTTCCAATGGTATCCCAATGTTCTTGATTAACTCATTTTAAAGTCGCTGTCTCAATCCACTATTCCTTTCATAATTTTAAACAAACATGTCTCCTCTCAATCTTCTTTTACTTAAACTAAAAGGCTCAGTTCTTGTAATGTTTACTCATAACTCATCCCCCAATTTCTGAAACCAACTCTTCTCTGGATATTTTCTAGAGCAGGGGTGCCCACAGTTTCTCAGCTTGCGATCTACTTTTAAAATGACCAGGTTGAAATGATCTACCTACATTAAAAAAAATATATATATATATATATATATATATATATATATATATGTCACGCACCGCAAATAGGAGACTGCGGATGGACCTTAACACGCTTCGGAAGACGTTCGCCGGCAGGGAGTGGCGGGTACTAACCTTTCTCCTTTGCTTTCTTAGAGAAAAAAAGACGCTCCGCCACCATAAGCCTCATTTGCCCTCAACACGTTACTTCCACCCTTCCTCCGCCATTGTTCCTGACGTCATCAATCCCATCTTCCCTCACGGTTCTTTCCCAGCAATCCTCCACTTCCAGCTCCTCCTACATAAAATGGCCGCCGACGCCATCTTCGGCGTCACGCATATGAACCTAGTTGCGTTTATATTTTGACCAGTGTTTTTTTGATTAATTGTGAATTATCTGCAACTAGCAAAATACCCGCGCTTCGCAGCGGAGAAGTAGTGTGTTGAAGAAGCAATGAAAAAGAAAAGGAAACATTTTGAAAATAACGTAACATGATTATCAATGTAATTGTTTTGTCACTGTTGTGAGTGATGAGTGTTGCTGTCATATATATATATATATATATACAGTATATAAATATATATATATATATTTACACACACACACATAAACATATATATATACATATCTATACATATACACATATATACACATACACATATATACATACATATATATATATCTACATATATACACATACATATACATGCACACATACATACATACACACACATATATACACACAAATACATATATATATATATATACATACACACACACATATATAAACATATATATACATATACATACATATCTACATATATACACACACAGCTATTTCGTATCAGTGCAATACGCTGCTTGTTAAAACGGATAACTCCCGCTCTTACGCAAGTCTGCGTGGATATTATGAACTATCGTATTTGTTCAAGTTCTATTTAAATTTTAAATAGAAGGAATTTTTATTTAGTCGACAGAAATATCTTTGGTAGGAATGGTAAAAACAGACAGGAATATTATTCGTGAATAAATCAACTCAAACCTTAAATAACTTAAAAGAACAAACATTCAAATTTCTTTACTCTTATGTAAATTTATAGAAAAAATAAACTTAGATTTTAAATATCCCAAAAGATTTTGCTCTCCATAAAAATATATCCTTTCAAAATTATACAAATTCAAATATGAACATGCTGCATAACAAAATCTGGAAATATAAATAAAATGTGTTCCTTTTAGCAATAACAAATCAAATCATTCAGTTGTCTTTGCTCATATGTCATTTTAGAGCTGGACGCCTGGCATCTTTTTTTGGCCACAGGTTCGTTTCTGTTTGGTGTGAGGTTCTGTGTTGTGGAGATTCTCAAGATGGATTGCAGGTGCTCATCAGTGAGGCAACTCCTGTGTGCTGTTTTGTTATTCTTTATCACTGAGAAGAGCTTCTCACACAGATATGTGCTACCAAACATGCACAAGGTTCGAGCCGCATGTAGACGGACATTTTTTGTTCTTCAAAGTCACCAAAGCGCCGTGCAAACTCAGTGCGCTCGGTTTATCAGCAAAGTGCGTATTTGGGAACACCGTAGTGACGACTTGGTTTAACATTACTTGGCAACAGGGAAAGTTGCACTGGTGCATTTGTGTCTCCCATAAAAGCAACTTCACTTGAAATCACTTTGTGATTGTGCACGGGTAAAACGTCCGCTGAAGTGTCAGATTCTTATTTAATTCTTCTGCTTTCTGTATCTTCTGCATTGCATTCAGGTCTTTCAGCCTCACTGATGAGCACCTGCAATCCATCCTGAGAATCTCCACAACACAGAACTCCCTGATGTTTTCTCTCATAGTGCCGTCTTAGATTAAATTCTGTAATTACAGCCACATTAGCTCCACAAATGAGACACACGGGTTCAGTAAACATATACTCAGCCTCCCATCGGTTTTAAAAGGCTCTATTTTCAGAATCAACTTTTCTCTTCAGCATCGTGTGAGCTAGCTTCGCAATAACTTGCAGCATCATAAGCTAGACTTGATTAACGCGGTGAGTGTTCGGCAAGGCAGCTGAAGCGCTGCATTATGGGATCTGTACTTTATTGTGTTACCAGCGCTTCATATACCCGGGCCATTAATAACAATAATACAGTATATAAAATGATCTTGCGGGCTGGATATAATTACACGCCGGGCCGGATGTGGCCCGCGGCCCTTGAGTTTGACACATATGGACTAAATAGAACTTGAAAAGATATATTTTTTCAAATGTGATCGCAATTCAGATAGAGTTGACGCGCACTACAGCCTGCATGCCTCAATAAGTCATCCTCCCCTCGCTCTTACTTTTTTACCGTTCATCTAATGAATACACTGAGTATGGCTTTACCAAAACAATCATTGATGGCGAATAAAGTATCCATTATTCGAGTATGTAGAGCGGGATATATATATACATATATATATATACCCGCGTATCGCAGCGGAGAAGTAGTGTGTTAAAAAAGCTAGAAAAGAAAAGGGAACATTTTAAAAATAACGTAACATGACTGTCAATATACAGTATTTGTTTTGTGATTGTTACTGAGTGTTGCTGTCATCAATGATTTGATTATCATTATTTCTTTCAATCAGGTTCGTATTTGTAGGATGTGTTGTTTTCAAGTTACATTCCGTGTTTGTCAATCGTTGTAAAGATGACAGGTTTCATTCATCGATTCGTTTCTAACTGCATCAATAAACAGCTCGTCTTCTTCTTTATCCGAGACCTGACACACTGCATGCACGGGTTTTTTTTTTACACTGTCTTCCTTCCGCCGTCTCTTCAGTCGTTTCCTTACTTTGCGAAGGAAGCAGCTTTCTCAGAGCTTCTGCAGTGTTTTTTAAACGAACGATATATAAGAAAGTCCTTTTTCCTTGCTTCCACGAAGCAGCCTTTTTATTTAATCCACGGGTTCTCCGCTGTTTCATTGTTCATTTATTACGATTTTTATAGTTATTGTGTAGGTTTTATTTAATTCACGGGTTCTTTTCTGTGTTCACTGCGGTGTCTTCTTTCGTTTACGAGCTTCGCCAAGGAAGCAGCTTTCTCACAGCTTCTGCACTGTTTTAAAAACGAACGACATATAAGAAAGTGCTTTTTCCTTGCTTCACCAACGAAGCAACCTTTTTATTTAATTCACGGGTTCGCTTCTATTTTATTG
>NC_053156.1:287822543-287844037 GCF_016835505.1 Polypterus senegalus
AACAGCAGTGAACACACTTGACTTGGGGATTATTAGTTTTCCTACTCTTTCTCTGTTTAGCATTTGTTTGCTCAAAGGTTGATGCGCTCCACCCTAGCGGCCCGCTTCTTCTCTTTTTTCATTGGCATTTTTTTACATTAAAACTGATTAAGTCAGTGTTTGTGTTGCAATTGCTTGGTATGTTTTCTTTAATGTTTCATTTAAGCTGGCACTTAAGCCTTCAATCTGCCTCAAGAATGATTTAAGAAATGAGGAGGTAGGGGAAGTGACGGCAAAGGTGGTAGGGATGAGAACAACGCTTGTATGTGTGCGCCGCATGGCCGTTCTGCTGGTCGCTGCCGAGAGTTGATTCTACAATAAAATAAAATAACAATAAATAGAGGAATAACCTTGGAGGTCAATCATCAACAGCAGATAGTAGATGTCACGTAGTATATGTGTACCAAATTTCAGGTCAATTGGTCAAATGGTTTGGCAGCTACATGGGATTTAAAATCCTGGATGGGCACACAAACAGCCACGGTAGGATATTATATATAAAGATAAAAAACCATCAACAACAAATCAAATCAAATGAATAATACATTGAACATCCATCCAACCATCCATTGTCCAACCCGCTATATCCTAATTACAGGGTCACGGGTGTCTACTGGAGCCAATCCCAGCCAACACAGGGCACAAGGCAGGAAACAAACCCCGGGCAGGGCGCCATCCCACCGCAGATATATTGAACAATTGTTATAAAAGTAAAGTTGAATAAATAAGACTCTGCAGCTGCATGAATTAAAAAAACAAAAAAAAAAATATTTGTGTTCAGGTAAAGTACTACTTCCTGTTGAAGGATTTGGCCCAAACGTTAACACAGATCTACAATTTTGGTGTAACGACCACATGACAAATTCCATCCATCTGTCTCGTTGCATTTTTGAGTTATCATGTTTATACACACACAGACATAATTCTAACAAACTGTATTTTTGGACTAAAGGAGGTTTATAACAATCAAGATTCACCAAAATCTCGAAGGTTGAATTTTTTCATGATTAGATAGATAGATAGATAGATAGATAGATAGATAGATAGATAGATAGATAGATTCATGGCACTATATGATAGATAGATAGATAGATAGATAGATAGATAGATAGATAGATAGATAGATAGATAGATAGATAGATAGATAGATAGATGGCACTATTTGATAGATAGATAGATAGATAGATAGATAGATAGATAGATAGATAGATAGATAGATAGATAGATAGATAGATAGATAGATAGATACTTTATTAATCCCAAGGGGAAATTCACAAATACTGTACTATACTATATTTCGTTTGCGAGAAAGTAAAAAAACTGAGCTCTTGACCCCTTGTATTACTTTCATTATTTTTTTAACACCTACTATTACCAAACCTCCACCCACATCCCACCTTCAGAATGATCTGGATGTTAGGCTTGCTGTTTTATACTCCCATTCCGACAGTTTATGACTTTTGTAGGTAGGTGTGGATGTGATTGACAAGCTCTACACTGTGAAATGAAGGAGATGCAGGTGGCCTGTCACTGTGTTTTATAAAATGATAGAACTGGTTGCATTTAACCTCTGTGCATTTTGAATTCACAACTGTTAAGCAACAAAGAAGGCAAAGGCTTTATGGGCTTCGCATGAGAGCTTCGCAATAACCACATGATGGTCAAGGTGTCTGCCAGCCAACAGTGCAATGTCGAGTTGGAAGATGTGGTTGTGATAAGATAAAGAAAACTATGAAAAGTGGCACCATTTTGTGTGTAGCAGCTGTGCGAAGAAGTTGCAAAGAGTTTGTGTTGACTGCTGATGAGTTTTGTAATCACCCTAACTGTCAGCTTGCCACAGAAAGACGTTCACATTAAAATAAACCGTAGAAAATTGCGAGAGTGGTTGTACATTTTATTCATGCACAGGTGAGCACGAATACACAAAGAAAACGAACTGCAGGCTGCAGGCAACGCTGCACATTAGTAGCACTTGCTGCAGAAACTCCGAAACATGTAGAAATTGTCCAAGAGAAAACTTATAAAATCATTTGGCAAATAACAGGAATTAAAACGGTCACCCAAGGTGAGCTCCCTGAAAGGTAGCAGTCCCAGAGATAATCTGGCTCATTATTCACTATGCATAGGGTAAATTTACGCACATCAAATAATGCAAGCCCCTCAGGTTCAACACGAACATTACAGTTAACACTACTGTTGTTATGATTTATAATACTATTATATGAACACACACCCTTAAGTTGTTTACACTATAGCCTTCTTATCATACATAAGTACACACACGTTCACAGTTACATGACATCTTGTGGCAGGAGAACTGTCACAACAGACACACACCCAGAGACCTTCTGCCAATGGCAGTATTGACGACTAGGAAGGCTGCATTCACTCGCTATACGTAGAAGACAAGAATGAGTGTCTGCCGTCTCAGCATCAGCACATGAAGATATGCCGAAGAAGCAAAATACTTTCAGTCAAAATGATTACAAGCCCATACCACTGACATCTGTAACAATGAAGTCATTTGAATGTCCAACTCTTCAGGATTTCAAATCTGTCACAGATTCTCTTCTTGACCCGCTACAGTTTGCTTACCATGCAGTTGACAACACAGTAAACATGGCTCTCCACTACTTCTTGCAGCATTTAGATTCTCTAGCTACTTACTCCAAGATCTTATTTGTGGATTTCAGTTCCACATTTCATCCAAACATACCAGAACATACCCATAACAAACTTCTCAGTATGAGTGTGGACTATACCCCATGTCTCTTGATCTTGGACTTTCTAAGTAACAGATGTGAGACAATGAAGTTGAGTGAATATCAGTCAGGGCTCCTGATCCTGAGCACAGGTCCCCTCAGGGTTGTGTTCTATGTCCTATCCTTGTCTTTTGTGTTTGTTCACCAATGACTGCACCTCCAGAGACCCGTCTGTTAAAATGCTGAAGTTTCTTGATGACACCAACCCGTCTGGTTTGATCACAGAGTCAATTGTCTCATTTACTACCATCAAGGAAACATTACAGCGTATTTCTGATTACTTTAAATAATGTGATGGCTTCATTTATTGTATACAGGCAGTCCCCAGGTTACGTACGAGATAGGGACTGTAGGTTTGTACTCAAGTTGAATTTGTATGTAAGTCGGAACAGGTACATTATTTTAATAAATGCTATTGTTGACCAACTGTAACCAAGTGTTCTGCCAATGAATGATGGAGTTTCATCTCTTTCTGATGTTTTTATTATTTCTAATTTATTTTTAATGGTGATGGATTTTCTCTTCTTTACTGTATCATCAGCACTTGCATCAGATTTGTATTTCAGAGACATTCTTGAAGGGTGAAGACAAAAGATTAAGATGAGCTCTTCTGCACAGCACTGTCCACGCTATCACAGCAGGAAGGCACCCGTCATCAACACGTCTGATGTATAGGGTGGTCCAGATCTAATTATGCAATTTTCATTACGCTATAACTTATTCATTTTATTACATAGAAAATCACCCGAAAAATCCTGGACCATCCAGAAGTGTGCGAACTGACGACATAAAGAATCATCTTCGCACCGAACTGCAATCGTCCCTGCATAAATCAAAGTCATCCAGACGATCTGGATCTGCATAATTAGATCTGGGCCACCCTATACTGACAAGAGACAACTTCCTGCTATGTGCGTAAAAGTACAAGCAGGCTTGCTATTGATAATGCATTGCAGCTGGTGGTCTGGGGGTTCACCAGCCCACCTCACAGTCACTTCCACTACAGTATGCTGCCTACAATGTCCGCTGCACCACCACCCCCATTCAACATGCAGCCATCTGAGGCACACTACAATGCTACCCCCCGCCGCCCCGTTCACCTTAAATGGCCTCCGTTCAGCCACAACCGGGTCACCACTTGCAGCATTACCAGCCGCCCACCTGGAATGAACAGGCAGCCGTGTGTGGTAGGCGGGCAGTGAAACAGTTTGCCGCCAGGAGCCGCCCGAGGTGACGCTACACTGTGCGAGCAGCAAAATAGCCCCCCTCCAGCCTCCGTCGAGCCACCGCTTGCAGCATCCCCAAGCAGAAGATGACGGAGTGGTAGTTACTGAGGCGCATGTGTCGCAGCTGCGGACTCGTTCGTATGTCGTAGGTCGGATATCCGTAACCTGGGGACTACCTGTATTGTGCTGTTTAATTCCATGTACCTTGTTTGTGTATGGATGTAACACCAGAAGAAAGTCTTAGCAACTCTGTTATATGCCAATAAAGTTCTAGGGAAGGGAACTAAACAAAGCGACAGACTACAATTGCACCAAGGCATTTATCTCTCTATATGATGTAAACAGTTCATTTTTGGAAAAAATCATAAAAACTCACCTTTTTATATTTTATGACTTCTGCATGTAGAAATGGATGTGATTGACAAGCTGGCAAGGCTCTACACAATGAAAGGAAGGAGCTGCAGGTGGCCTGTTGCCGTTTTTTATAACCTACTTGAATTGGAAGCATTTAATCTCCATGAATTTTGAATTCACAATGCTTGGACAGGAAAGAAGGCAGCTTATTATGGAGTTGGCATGAGAGCTTCACAATAACCACATGATGGTCAAAGTGTCCACAGCATCGTATGAGACAGTTTCTTGTGATGCCAATTCTCCTTGGGTGCCTGTTCCTGCCAGCCAAACAAGCCCAGGGATTGTTCCGGGCTCCTGCAAGATTCTTGCTGGGAGATGCGGAGCCCTGAATGGAATAATTTAATGCAGCAGTACACTGTCTGTCAAATGTACCAATACCCCCAATTCCTGTCCTTCTTTGTTTTTTCTCCACGTAACCAAACTCCAACCAATGAGCTCTGTAATAAATGTAAAACCAGCTGTTAGATTAGAATTCTGATTCTTCTAAACTTTTATGGAACATTGAATAATCTAAGTTTTACATGTTTAATTATTCCATCTATACAGGGTTGCGCCAGTTCCCAACAACAAATAAAAAAATAATAGCACAATGCAGAAACTTATCCCTGGATGGGGTGCCAGCTTATCGCTACCGCTGTGCCCCCGCTTTCCCACATGTTTAATTAGTAACAGTACACATTATTTAAATGAAGTTAACAATTAATCTGTAAAATGTAATGCACATATGGATGTCATCATACAAATGATATCAAGTATACGAGGTGTGGCAGAAAAGTAATGAGACTGATTTTTTATTTACCAGAGTTTTTTTGTTTTTCAAACATCAATGTTATCCCCTTCAACGTATTTCCCTTGGGCAGCTACACACCGATGAAGATGTTGTTCTCACTGTTGGTAGCAGCGCTGGAAGTCTTCAACCGGTATGGTCTTCAGCATGTCCGTTATACTCTTTTGGATGTTTTCTAAAGTCCCGAAATGACGTCCTTTGAGGACACTTTTCAGTTTAGGAAAAAGGAAAAAGTCACACGGACTGAGGTCAGGTGAATAAGGGGGCTGGGGAACCACAGGAAGGCCTTTTGAGGTCAAAAATTCTGCTATGGAGAGGGCAGTTTTTCTGCACCATTTTGGCACAGACCTTTCGCATGTGCAAATGTTCAGTCAAAATTTGATGAACGGTAAATCTGTTCAAATTTAATTGTTCACTCAACATTCTTAATGTTAAACGCCGGTCTGATCTCACAAGAGTGTTCACACGCTCGATGTTTTCATTGGTTTTCGAAGTTGAAGTCCTCCCTGAACGGTGTTCATCTTCAACGTGTTTTCTGCCTTCCAAAAATGATTTGTGCCAGCGAAAAAACTTGAGCTCGGGATAAAGAATGTTCCCCATAGGCCTGTTTTATCTTTTCAAACGTCACACTTGCCGTTTAATGACACAACGTTGCTCCAAATTCCGCTGTTCCATTTTGCGTGACGCACAACCAAAAACACAACTTCGCTAATAGCAGTCACAAAAATCACGTAGTTAACGGAAGGAGTTGAAACTCGCACTGAGATATGGGAGGGTACTGATACACGTGCTCTGTCAAGGACAACAGCGCAGCGTTGCCAGATCGCTTGCAGTGTTGCCAGTCTCATTATTTTTCTGCCACACCTCGTACATCCTAGTATTCCAGCAGCACACAGCTGCAAAAGGATAGCTCTCGGAAATCTAAATCAACTTAGAAGTCAGTCATCATCATCTGTAAATGCTTACACTATTGAATTGAACTGAATTCCTTTATTGTCATTGTATGGCACAATGAGATTCAATATGCAAATCCTCCATAAACTTATTTTCCTGTAAAATGATAAAATAACAATAATAATAATAATACAATAATGAAAATATGCAATAAGAAAGCATAAGAATAATAAACATGTACATATAGTGCTGACAGTGCCAATGGTAGAATACAAGCTGATGCTGGTGGCTTTCCTTAGGCAGTGTGTGCTATAAATGTCCTCCAGGGCTGGAAACTGCATCCCGAGAATCCTCTACACAACCAGCTGTAGAGCTTTCTGATCAGATGCTGAGCAGTTGTGATATCACACACACACACACACACACATACATACAATGGGTTAAAATACTCTCAGAGGTGCACTAAGAGTAACAAAGCTAAAGCAGCTATGGTATGTGGAATAGTTTCCTCTTTCCATGCATCATTATATCATTACAGAATGATTACAATCAAGTGGGTTAAATTTGTAAACGATATGCAATTAATTTTGGTGTATTTGATAAATCCCACTTCAATGATGCGAATCTGAAAAAAGGGAGACCTCATAGAAACAACAGTACTGCCTTGATGCTGGGTGCCGCCAGTTTGCAAAACTGAGCAGAAAAGCTCATACAGTGGGGTTGCCGTGAGAATGTGTGTGGCTTTACGTTAAGTATACTGTAGTTATTATACCTCAGCATGGAACTCACATAGGGCATGGTACTATTCTATTTGCCCACATAATCCAGTCCAGTTTAGGGTGCAGCACCACACTCATATTTCATAAAAATCCTGTTTAATTATGCCAGGAAGAAATTGAAGAAACCCCACAGAGTGAACATGCAAACTCTAAACAGAGGGTGCATAAGTGAGTAGAGATTAGAACTTGGGCATCTGGAGAACTGAGACAGCAGAACTAACCACAAGCCATAGATGTGGTCAAATCTCTTCAGTATGTGTGTGTGTGCTACAATTGGTTCAGTATGTGTGTGTGTGCTACGATTGGTTCAGTATGTGTGTGTGTGTACTACAATTGGTTCAGTATAGGTGTGTGTGCTATTATTGGTTCAGTATGTATGTGTGTGCTACGATTGGTTCAGTATGTGTGTGTGTGCTACGATTGGTTCAGTATAGGTGTGTGTGCTACGATTGGTTCAGTTTGGGTGTGTTTGCTAGGCACTCTATTCAGGGTTGGGGATTGTCCTTCCATCAGTGTTCTACACACACTCACTGTCCTGGCATAACTATATTTCCACAGTTAAGGATACTTAGTAAATCACATGAGCCCACACTAATGTTGATATGTTTGAAAATGGGGTTTTCGTTTTAAAAGCTTTCCATCCACTTGAGCATTTTTAGATTGCTTATGAGTTAGTAGAGAGTAGAACTCTGGAGAACTGAGGCAGCAGAACTAACCACAAGGCTGGGGGGCCATCAAAAAACAGGCCCACTGCGGCACTCCCTGTGTGATACTGGGCTATATAAAAAATAAATTAATGTTGTTGTGGTCATTATCATTCTTTGGATTTGGATGCCTCCTTTGGATTCGGCTAGAATTGTTGAAAGTTGAATTTGTCTTGATGTACTGCATTTCAGAAAAAACTGGGACATGAGGACACCCTTGATCATGTAGAGAAATACAGCCAAACCAGCTGTGGTCGAGGGCTGCAGGGTCCTGCCAAGCTGGGTCACCTGGAGGGTCCAGGAGAGGAGCAATACCTTCCCTGGGCCAGGGGAGGGCAGCGTCCCTAGTCTGCATGGGGGCCATGGGTGCTTGAATGCTCATCCCGGTTGGGGCCCATGGTCATGGCCAGGGGGCACCCGGATAGTTATGGAGCCCTGGAAGGCAGCACTTCCGCCACACCAGGAAGTGCTACCAGAAGAAGATTCCAGGTACGCCCGGAGTGCATCCGGGTGCAAGAACAGTGCTTCAGCCACACCAGAAAGTGCTGCTGGGAGAAGATCCGGAACCACGTGGAGCACATCTGGGGGAGGTATAAAAGAGGCCGCCTCACTCCAGCAAGGAAGCCGGAGTCGGGTGGAAGTGGACAGAACTTGCCTGGGAGGAATTGGAGGTGATAGATAGAAGAAGAAGAAAGTCTAAAGGACTGTGTGTTGATGATTACTGCACTGGGGGTCGGGTTTGTAATTGGGAGTTGCAAGTAAAATGCATGTGTTTTAAGACGTATTGTGTCTGCCTGTGTGTGTCGGGTCTAAGCATTTCCACACAGTTAAATGACGACTAACACATATAATTTACATCACTGAGCCATTATTATAATTTCCGTTGATATTACAAACATATTAAAGCTCAAATGTGATGAGTATGATGTACAGACTGTATTTTAGTTTCCTTTTCAGAGGTCCAAAGCTGCATATTTGCACTAAAGAGTTTTATTTTGCTTTTTTGTCAGTTTCTGTCCCATCCAGACCACCTCCCGCTCTGCTCCAGCCACTGCTCCTGTCCCGTTTCAGCTGAATATTTCTGAACAAGGCGCCTGTGAGTTCTTTCAATATGATGCTTGATTGCTGGAGTAAGGCAGACAACTAGGAAGTTGTGAAGTCTGCTGCATGTTTGAACAAAAGCTCCAATACACAATAAAGATCAACAAAGTTCCTTCAAGTACCAGAATAAAGTTCTCTTTTCCCAGCTCTTTACTGCTTGTGATTTTTGTGTGATTCAGAAACTGAAATGTGACAATATGTATGTATATGTCTTAACTGAAACCCACACAGACACAGGGAGGACATGCAGACTTCATGCAGGGAGACCCAGGACATGAATTCAGGTCTCCTGCAATTGAGCTGCACCACCATGTCACCCAAAACAATAAAAGTTTTCTTTGTTAATTAATATCTATATATTTATTCATTGGTTTTGATAAATCTGAACCTTTGTGTACACAATGTGAACTGTACGGAGTGCCACTGAGGCTCCCAAGCCCCAAACACAATGTAATATTTTAAATAAATAATTTAATTTAACAAGTACCTTCACACAGGTTATTTTTAAACACTCACATGAGCCCAACTGCTTCTCGTTTCTCTTTCTTCCTCTCCTTCCACTCCTCTAGGTGAGCTTCGTCTTCCACCACCTGACCCTGACTTGAACGGCCTGACTTGAACTGGTGCAATGACACTGTCGAATGGAAGCACCGACTCATGTCTGAGTTAGGTGGAAGTCCCATGAAGTAGGGACCATTAATCCTTGCAGTGCCCCCCTGGCAGCACCCACGGAACCCAGCAGGGCTGCCCAAAGGGACTACAGTTCCCAATATGCCCAGTGAGTATCCATATACAGTAGGTGCCATAACCCAGGGACGCTGACATTGAGCATTTCGGGGGAGTAATAACTAAGGCAAAAGAAGATTAAGAGGGGACATGACTGAAGTGTTTATAATTATGAAGGGAATCGAGACGGTGACTTTAAAATGAGTTCATCAAGAACACAAGGAAACATTAGAAAAGTGTTAAGGGTAAATTTCTCAAAAACATTAGGAAGTTTTTTTTCACCCAGAGAACCATAGACAGTTGGAATAAGTGACCAAGTAGTGTGGTAGACAATAGGACTTCAGGGACTTTCAAAGTTGGACTTGATGTTATTTTGGGAGAATTAAGTGGATAGGACTGGTGAACTTTTTTGAGCTGCATGGGCTGTTCTTGTCTAAAATGTTCTAAGGTTGGTGGCCTCCCCCTGTACCTCAATTGTAGTGACATCCTGGCTGGTTAAGGATCAAGTCCTTTTGGAATGTCAGCATATCTATTTCTGTCCATCACCCTGCCGATTTGACCAGGTAAGTCTTGAGTCTTGAACCTGCCTGGCTGGAATAAATAGCCCATATCTGCCATCCATTACAACAGTTAATAAGTTACAGCTAACACATTAGGTTTCATACTGTGAGACTTTATTTCAGGTGCTCTTAACTTTCTTAAATGTTCTCTTTAGTTACAATACATTCACTGATTTATACATATCACAGATACAAAAGTATATAAAAAGGAAATAAGCAGTTAATGAATATTAATAGTTTAAATGTAGGCAGCATGGTAGTACAGTTGTTAGTGCTGCTGATTCAAAGCTCCAGCATCCTCAGCTCAATTTCCACTCCAGTCGCTTCTGTTCAGTTGGCGTGTTCTCCTATGTTTGTGTGTTTTGCTTTGTTTTCCGTGATTTTTTGCCAGGTACATCTCATGATGAATTGAGTTAACCAATTGTATTTAGCCTAAGTAAAATAAAGTTTTGAAAAAACACCAAACTCGTTAAGTGACTAAAAGATGTACTATAGGAGACCTCTTTTCCAAAGTGTTGTCATCGGTGCTTTTCAAGTTTTATTGAGACCAGCCAACGTATATGTTAATGTATTGTTAAATGGCAGTCAACGACTAGCAGATAGGGTAGCTCCAGTTCTATAATGTTGAACAAGGTCTCGTCAAAGTGAGGCAGCTCTTCATGTGAATTCCAAAATAAAAATAAAATGAGTAACATGTGGTGATACTGTGACACAAAGGTTTTGAGTCCTGGTTTCATAGCAGTGTCCATTTGTCGACTATCTTCATGTTTTCCTTTTATCGGTGAGGCTTTTCTCCTCGTAGTTTGGTCTTCCTTCCATGTTCTAAAGAGGTGAAGGTCAGGGTTGATTGGAGAGTCTCAGCTGGTCCAGTGTGTATGGCAGTGTGGCTTGTCCGGTGTTTGGATTTGTCCTCATGTGCATTGCATCCATCACATCATCTAACTCCCTGTCACCCTATACTGGAAGTAGTAGGCTCAAAAAATGGATAAATGTTTCTAACAGTGTGGACATTAGCTTTTTTGAAATTGACAAGTGATTTTTTTAACTGGTTACAATTATAGGATAGAAATAATTTCTAAAGCAAACAGTCCGGAAGTAAGGATAGAAGAAAATGCAAAGAAAGTATATGATAGGTGAGAATAGCAGAGTAGCAGTTATAATTAAGTGCATGCATCTTTAGTATAGTTTTTCATTCGAAACATTTGCAGTTTGAATTCATCCATGAAACTCCATCTAAATTGGTTCTTCTGATGCAGAAATATTCACATTTTGGTATAAAATTCCTTTCCAGGTTCCTTCTTCAGTCAGAATTGTTTCAACTCCATTGCGATCGGTTTTCTTAATTTTAGCTATAAAGGGTATCACAGCATTATCATTTTTGGTAACGATTAATTTTCCAACCACCTTTTTCTTCGGCGGGATGTTGATAGTGGTCTCTTCAGCAATTGTTACTGTCTTCTCAAAAGTGGAGGATTTCTGATATGATCCATTATAAGAAACTGTAGCACTGAACTCTACAATTTTTAATTCACATTTAGCTGACATACTGTAGCCCCAGGAATGAGTCCAGGTAGTCGTCTCACTGGTTCTGTCCTGCCAAGACAATTTAAAGGTGTGCGATTGAGCAGCACTGGTATTGTTAGTGTAGCTTTGTTCTGCTACAGCGCTGGGAGTTTTGGTTTGGTCTGGCTTGAAGTCTTTGACTTCAACACTGAGGATTTGAAACGTCGGCTCAACAATATCGCCGATGCTCACCGCAAATCTACAAAACTCATCGGGCCCTTCTTTTGCTGCCTCGATATTATCTTTACCTCTGTGGTATCTACTCAAATACAACCCATTTTCAGCTTTAAGAAGGATCTTATCGTCATCTGTAAAGACACTAAATTTACAGAACTCATCTGGGGAAGACTTCACTGGCTTAATATAATTAATGCCGCTTTCATGGTATCTACTCAGATACATTCCTCTCTGGTCTCTCAGAAGGACCTTCCCATCTGGGGTTTTGGTCACATGAAACTTACACCAGTCATCTTTGTTTGATTTTGCAGCTTCAATGTACATTGAGCCACTTCTCCCTATGCAGCTCCAGTAGTTTCCATTGTCAGCTCGCAGAGAAACTCCTTCCTGCTTATCAATGTACATCTCCAGTGGTCCGAGAGTATTAATTATCGGCTGTAATAAGAAGACAAAAAATATAAATGGATTAAATTTAACCTCCTGTTTACAATAGAATTTACAAATATTTAATAAGTATATATAATAGCTATATAGAAGATTACATAATGATGAAAAAAAATATAGATGAAAAAATACGAAAAAGGTTGTTGCCAGCATTTTTTTTTTGCTGCTGAGAGCTTTGTTGTATAAAATCATAAAGCATTTTAAAGAATCACCCAACGTTTTAAAGCGTTTTAAAATCACCCACGCAACTTTATTATGCTTGACCAGTAACGGCGTACTGCACGATAACGTGCAGTAAATACACTTGACTTGATCATTTCTAGTTCTCATCCTCTTACTCTGTACGATCACCATTCGTTTGCTCAGAGGTTGATGCGCTTGCTGCTTCCTGAGCAGCTCTTCTTTTCTCCACCCTAGTGGCCCGCTGCTTCTCTTCTTTCGTCGGTATCTTTTCGCGTTAAAACTGATTAAGTCAGTGTTTGTGTTGCAATTACTTAGTAGGCTACGTTTTCTTTAATTTTTCACTTGAACTGGCACTTAAGTCTTCAATCTACCTCAAGAATGATTAGCGAAGGTGGTAGGGAATGAGAACGGCGCATGGCCGCCCTGCTGAGCGCTGCAGAGAATTGGTTCTACAATAAAATAAAATACAAATAAAAGAGTAATACAATTCATCACCCGAAAGCAAAGCGGGTAGTAGACGTCACGTAGTATATGTGTACCAAATTTCAAGTCAAGAGGTGAAACGGTTTGCGAGCTACAGGTGATTTAAAATCCTGGACAGACAAACGAACAGCCACGGTAGCATATTATATAAGAAGATATATCAGCTCTAACCTATTAGCCTTTACCACCATCTAGTGGATATCAGATGAACTGACACTTCAGTGTACTCGATGTTCACCTACTCCAGTCTCATGTCAGTCATAGTTAAGTAGAGCTCTTGTACATGTACTGTATTTACATCTGAGAGCCATTCAAGATATTTGTTATTGTGCTGAAGAGCATTATTCTGTACATTACTATTTTGTATATAACTTAAACAGGACTAGAACAAAGCACAATGTTACCTAGCAAAGAATAACTTTCTGGCATAATAATAGACAGTAGATTTGTTTATGTGTAATTGTTTAACAGTTTATTCAAGTACTGTATTAAAGATTATTTAAAAAAAATGTAGGATAGCTTTTTAAGCCATTCTGTATGTTTTGTTTCATTTTAAGTTGATAGTCTAGTGTGTCCAGGAGGCATCCTGATCAGATGCCCGAGCCACCTCATCTGACTCTAGTGTGTAATAATTAATAGCTTACCAATTAAAGAAGCTGTTTATTTAATTTTTGGAAATTTCAGTGTATTGTTTGACATTGTTTATTTTATTATTATGATGGTTCCTCTATTTTGTGTTTTGTTAATATTGAGAAGTGTGTTTATTGTTAAAGACACTAGATTAGATGGTTGCCCTCAGGAGCTGTCGTTAAGCTTTTCTGAAATACGTAAAAGTAAAAGAATCACCAGATGCTGCTTCTGATGAGCAGTGGCATTAATCTTGTTAAAGTGTTCATGTGTTCTCTTTGCAGTTTTTACTTTTGTGTGTTTGTGATCTTTAGAGCATTATGTTTTGGCTTATCATGTATTCTAATTTTTGTTTTTTCACTTTGAATTTTGTTTCTTATTTGAAATTATCTGCATCTCTTCTTTGTAATTTGTAATTTTTTTTGTTTTTGTTAAATTATGGATTTTTTATTTTGTAGTGTTTGAATTTAAAGAATCTGTTCACGTTCTAAATTTGTTTAATTTATATTTCTTTAATGATATTAAGACTTATTGTGCAGCCAGGGTTTTTCTAACAGTTTCCATTTTTACCTGAAGAAACATATCAATGAATCTGAAAGTTTATAATAGTTTTGCTTTATTATAGTACTTTTGTTTTATTAGTTTATTCTGTGTCTCTCCCTCTCTCTTTATATATATATATATCTCTATATATAATCTTCATTTGGATCTTGATCTTTGTTTGTTCGCGAATGAATTAGAAGAAGAAGCACTAGATAGCAGGAGACAGCTAAAACATAGGCATTGCATTAAGAATCTCCTCCAGGCTTATACTACTGAAGACTGTAGTATTCCAGTCACACCTCAAAACACAGACATTCAAACTAAACAAATTGTTGTGCTTTAAATTAACTAAAGAGATCTTCATTTAGATCTTTATCTTTGTTTGTCTGCGAATTCCACGCATGTGTAGACCACCTTCCAGTTTAGTACGTTGTTGTTACTCACGGATGTCAACAATGTGCCGCAATAACGAAAGGGGTGGTGGACAGTGTTACGCTGGTAAGCTCCTGAGGCCTGGTTAGAGAATGAGATTGCCGAAGATAAAAGGTACGTGCCTACGTAACATATGAATGAAAGAAAGACAGTGGTGAAAATGAATGACAATGTAACGGCACATTCCAGAAATTATTATTGTTACGTTGTGCTGCGCGTCTCACAGTTGTACCGTGGCTTGCTCACATGTCAGTGAAGTGATCCCTATTTACAGTATGCTTTTAAGAGCCTGAATACCTATGTTTCCCCCTTTTATAACCATTGCTCCGTGTATATTGCCTTACTCTTTGAATTGCCACAAAGCAACCTGCAAGATTGGAGAAAGGTTGAGAAGAGATCGTGAGAGGAAACGACAGCGTCGTGAAAACGAGACGGACTGTGAACAGAGAGAATCAGAAATGCTCCTACACCACCACATAATTACAATTCGGACCGAGTAGGCCATTCCTATCGAATCAATATCCAAGGGTTTTCTTTTGTAATTTTGTTTCCCTTATAAAAAATCATAATGCTGTGCGACGAAGGGCCCAGTTCACGACTGTCAGCTGCGTTTAAACGGGAACCCTTCACAGACAACTTTAATACGCACAACGTAGTTGGGCGCACATGGGTAGTATATATATATATATATATATATATATATATATATATATATATATATATATATATATATATATATATATATATATATATATATATATATATATATAAAATCTTGGGTCGAGACATGATCATCTTGGAGAGACACTTTGAAGTCCTGCGAGACTTCTTGCAAGTCAAGCCCTACTTACAAACAATTTCTCGGAGACAATTTAACGTTCCACGAGACAAGGAAGTGAGATGAAAGGACAGCTGCTGTACAGGCTTTTAAATGATCGACGCGCAGCACGACATGCAGATCATGCAGCTCGGTAGCAGGTAGCAGCAAGCCAGCAGCTGATCCGTCTTTAGCCCCACCACCTTCACAATGCGAGCAGCAGAGACGTGAAGTGGCTATTGTGAAGCACACACCTGGGGGTGGAGGTTGTGGGGTGGGTGACCAAAGCGAGTAGGGGGCACAGACCCCTAGTGAATATATATATATATATATATATATATATATATATATATATATATATAATGTATATATATATATATACTGTAAAAGATGAATCAATAGACGGCATTAAGGTTTGGGGTTTCAGGCCCCGTATACTGTAAAATTCTCCACAGTACAAAACAAAAATCAGGGTCGAAATACATAAATATAAACAGTTCATATGCACGACGCCGAAGATGGCGTCGGCGGCCATTTTATATAGGAGGAGCCGGAAGTGGAGAAATGCTGGGAAGGAACCGTGAGGGAAGATGGGATTGATGACATCAGGAACAATGGCGGAGGAAGGGCGGAAGTAACGTGCTGAGGGAAAACGAGGCTTATGGTGGCGGAGCATCTTTTTTTCTGCAAGAAAGCAAAGGAGAAAGGTTAGTACCCCGCCATTCCCTGCCGGCGAACGTCTTCTGAAGCATGTTAAGGTCCGTCCGCGGTCTCCTATTCGTGTGTGCGTGACAATATATATATATATATATATATAGGGCTGCACCTCCAAGAAAACATTGACAAAATAGTATCCCTTTTATTGTACCTTCTGTCGCTAAAACACAAGCAATGCGAGGACGTCGGCATAACGAATTCTCCTAGGAGAGAGACACCCAGAGTAGTTCCTTTCAATTACCTGACATCTCTACATTTCAATATTTTCTGACAATTTCAATAGGTTCTAGGACCCCGGGCTTTTTAAAGCATGTTTATAATACATATATATAATATGCAAAATGTAATAATATAATAGAATAGAACAGATAGAACAATGCAGACTAACTGTTTTGAGAGATAGATAGATAGATAGATAGATAGATAGATAGATAGATAGATAGATAGATAGATAGATAGATAGATAGATAGATAGATAATGTAAGTGCCACATGGGATGGACCAATCCCTGACTAAGAGAGGGGAACATTCCTTACCTGGATGACAGGTCCCAAGGAAGGAAGGCAACACTGGTGGAAGGCAGTGCGATAGACAGAATAAGAGGAGGAAAGAAGATAGAAGAACTTGTTTGTTTGCTTGTACAGATGTATTTTGTATAATAAACACCTTTTATTTTTACCCAGGACTGTTTTGTGTGTGCTCATGATTGGGGTTTGGGGCTCTGTGGCACCCTCTAGCCTTCACAATAGATTAGTTTCAATTTTAGTGTTAGTAATTATGGCATGACTAAAAAGATATTATGGAATTTAGTTTTCCGTCACAATCAGATGGAACTTTACACCCTGTGGGTATTAGCTTTTATTTTCATAGGTGCACTTAATGGAAAATGTAAACAAAAACTTCCTAAAGTTTGTGCAAAATTTAAAACAATTTTCGAACTGTGTCCCTGTTTTCTTGATGGACTCGATCCCCTGGACTAGTTCCCTTCATAATTTTAAACACTTTAGCCATGCCTTCTCTTAATCTTCTTTTGCATTTACTGTAAAGGCTCAGCTCTTTTAATCTTTCCTAATAATGTATCCCCTGTAGTCCTCTAATCAGCCGTGTCGCTCTTCTCTGGACCTTTTCTTGTGCTGTTATGTCCTTTTTGTAGCTTGGAGACCACAACTGCACCCAGTACTCCATATGAGGCCTCACCAGTGAGTTATAAAGACTGAGCAGAACCTCCTGTGACTTGTACTCCACACATCAAGACGCTATATAACCTGACATTCTGTTAGCCTTCTTAATGGCTTCTGAACACGGTTCATAAGGTAAAGTTATTTTTCAACTTCAGGCTTTTAAATTATTCTATGATGTGCATAGAGGGAGAGAACATGTCACAACTGACATCAGGCCACATGAGCACCTGTAATTTGGTTCCCATAATGGATTATCTGTGTCTGATACATCTCTCTAGCACATTGGAGATTTAGCGAACTGCAACTTTCAACTTGGGATACCACTTATTGTACATTCAGAAGTGGTACTGTATTTTACAGACTAAGCTAAATCATCATCTTTTTATGCTTCACTAATACTAGAAATATAATTTTTCATACTGTCACTGTCAAGTTATAAAGAACTGTCACTATTATCAAACAATAAACCACTTTCTTCTTTATGCACTTTACATACTGACCGCTCATATTCAGCTTGCCCAGCATACATGTGGCTAGCAGTAGATGAGTTATTTCATGGATAATATACAGTGCATCTAGAAAGTATTCACAGCGCATCACTTTTTCAACATTTTGTTATGTCACAGCCTTATTCCAAAATAGATTAAATAATTTTTTTTCCTCAGAATTCTACACACAATACCCCATAATGACAACGTGAAAAAAGTTTACTTAAGGTTTTTGCACTGTAAAGCAGTAATGAAGACTCAATTAGCATGTCATAATACATATACTTCAGAAGAGGTCATCAATCTGATGCTAAGTGTGTTTTGGCCCATCCAGTACTTGGATGGAAAACCAACTAGTAAAAGCTTGGTTTGTTGCTGGAAGATGTGTTGGTGAGGGCAGCAGTGGGTGCTCATCCTGTGGACTGAATGTGGATCCCAATGCCCCAGTGCTGTAATGGGGACACTGTGCTGTATAAATGGCACTGTTCCTTTGGATGAGATTTAAAACCAAAATTCTGGTCATAACAGATCTCTGGACCTCCTTCATACTTCATCTTTCTACCATAAATTGTCCCCATGGCCTAGTCATTCAGGCCCCCTAAACAATCCCCTTTCTCTAATTGGCTATCTCTCTTTCATCCCTTCACATTCTAATAGCTGATGTGAGTTGAGTGTTCTGGCACAAAAATGGCGTTCAGGTGGATTCTGCACATTATGGTGGTTGAAGTAGGTGGGTAGACTTTCAAGCGGCTCTCTACTCAATATGTAAACACGTTGAGTAGTGAGAAAGCGCAATATAAATGTAAAGAATTATTATTTTATTATTATGTCTGTTTCTGTGAAGAACAAATATTTACATTCTGTATTTTGATTAATTCCAAAGCTGCTACAGCCCAGGTTACCTTGTGCATAACTCCAGTTGTGATCAAAACTAATAACATTTTTTGTAATTCGTTATTTTATTTTAATTAGTCTTTTCCTTTACTTTTATAGTTCCTTGTAATTTTAGTTATTAATCTCAGTTATATTAGTTATTCAATTTCAGCTTATGATAATGTTTTTTATTAGCAGCTTTCATAATTGCTTTTGGTTTTGTTCACGATAGTAACCTTGACCTGGAAAAGATAAACACATTAGAAAATGTGTACATGGTGTCACATTCATATGTACTTGATGGCAGTGCAGACACTGTAGCCCCCAAAGGACTGAGTCCTGCAGATGAGTTCTATCTCACCAGGATTGAGTTGAAAACAGGCCTGGAGAGGACAATCATAATGACTAGGACCATTTTTACTCACACGCACATACTGTATATGCACCATATTCACACACACAGTGACAGTTTGAAGTTGGTAATTAACATATCCTAAATAAAGAATACATTAATAATAAAACTTTTGTAAGTAATTCTTTATTTGCTTGTTCATGTCTGATCATAGTAATTTTGATGAAAAGAGACATGCAAAACTATTCAGTTATGAAAAATGTTACGGAAACACAGAAGTGAAAGGCAAATAGTATTGCAGCGAGTGACCATTATGAATCTCAGGTGAAAGAGACACTTTGGTGGTAAATTATAGGGTGACCATATTTTTCAAAATCCCAAATGAGTAGCATTTATGACCATGTGTAAAGCTCATCTTCATTTGTTTATTGCCTGCTTTATCTCATCATCAGCACAGAGTGTTTAGGCCATGGACCAAAATAAAAAAAAACACCTCTATACAGTGCTTAAAGTGGAAATTCTGTTCTTGTCTGCTTTCTTGGTTGTCTTGGAAATCCTGTTTCAATTTAATACAAGTTCTTAATTAAGATTCCCCATCAAAGTTTTGACCATCTTATTATCTGATATATACTGTAAATGTCTATGCATGGAAGTGTCTGTCTGTCTGTCTGTCCGGCCCGGAAATGCGAGGCTACAGCATGAAGCTTAAAGAAAGTGACTCTGTTGCCAAAGTGAAACCAGCAAGAAAAGTGAAACTGGCTTAGCCGCTGATGGGCAAAGGAGGCGAGCACGTCGGCAAAACGAAACCGTCGAGGAAAGAGAAACTTGCTTAGCCGCTAATGAACAAGCAATGCGATCGATTGATTGAAGTGCCAGAATCCATGGTTTCTAGGTTTTTTACAGCACAGGCTTACACACCTATATGTATATAATATCAAACCAGGACCTGGGGTATGGGGAGTTTTTGTACATGCTGTTTCTTCATAATAACTATTCACAGTGGCTCTAAAATCCGTACTGACCCCTACTCTCTCTTCTGTTTCTTTTTCCGGTTTCTTTGTGGTGGCGGCCTGCACCACCACCACCTACTCAAAGCTTCATGATGCACCAACATTGATGGACTGAAAGCCAGAAGTCTACGTGACCATCATCATCAGGTCCTTCCATGAAAACCCTAAATACAAAGAGGACTGTTTGACTTATGTTAGGTAGATTGCCCAGAGGGGACTGGGCGGTCTCTTGGTCTGGAACCCCTACAGATTTTATTTTTTTCTCCAGCCTTTGGAGTTTTTTTGTTTTTCTGTCCACCCTGGCCATCGGACCTTACTCTTATTCTATGTTAATTAATGTTGACTTATGTTTATCTTTTATTGTGTCTTCTATTTCTCTATTCATTTTGTAAAGCACTTTGAGCTACATTTTTTTTGTATGAATATGTGCTATATAAATAAATGTTGATTGATTGATTGATTCAAAATTTATTGTGAGAGTGTTTGCGTCAGTGAAGCAATGTTTTATTAGATGGGCAGCATGTTAACACCAGGGCACTTTGGTATTCTTCAGTTACTTTTTGGGACACATTGCTTGAAAATCAGGACTGTCCCTGTCACCTGGGCACGCTAGTAAATTATAATGACAGTGAAATACTGAATCATTATAATGTGCCAATAATGGGGATATGAGCTTAGTTTAGCCATTCAGTCATTTTCTAAATGTGCTTATCCTTGAACAGGGTCACTGGAGGGTGATGGGACCTATCCCAGCTAGAAAAGGGTACAAGGCAGGTAAAAACTCTGGACACACACACCACCCAACCACACACTAGGGCCAATTTAGGATCACCAATTCACCTAACCAGCATGTCTTTGGACTATAGAAGGAAACCAGAGCACCCTGTGGAAACCCACGCAGACATGGGGAGCACATGCAAACTCCACGTGAACCCTGGTCCCCTTACTATTAGCAGTGGTGCTTGTTTTTAATGGCGTGTACCTATAAGACTTCTAACTTTATAAAAAATATTATTTCCAAACACAATTTGAGTATTCTACAAAGCACACTTAATGAGGAAACCTTGCTTAAATTGATTTTGAGATTATCTGAGCCAGTTTAGGTTCCATTAAAGAGGATTAGGGTAAGTCACACTTAGTATCTGAGTCAGCTAAGTGCCTTGTTTTATATTGGCCCATAGCAAGGTAAAGATGAAGCTAAGCAAAGTTTTGTGGTTTGACAGTACATGAAATTCCAGTTTGATAAAAACAAATAAAAAATCAATAAACAATCTGCTTAAAAAATACCCTTGTTGCACAATGACGCTTAATATCATTAAAGAAATGAAAATTTTCTAACCCACTTAGTCCTGAACAGTTCTGCAGGAGTTTCTGGAGCCTGTTTTACTTTGGACACACACCCCAATGACACATTAGGGCCAATTTAGGATCGCCAATTCACCTAACCTGCATGACTTTGGTCTGTGGGAAGAAACCCATGCAGACTCGGAGAGAACATGCAAACCCCACACTAAGAGGACAAAGGACCAGGACCCTGGTCTCCTGCTAGGCAATACCACTATCACTGTGCCACCTTATTTTAGTGTAAAATTGATTAAATATTTATTTTCTC